>NC_059376.1:43904292-43941792 GCF_019703515.2 Myxocyprinus asiaticus
AAGTTTTTTTTTATCCAAGTTTAAGCGAATTTAAGTAAACTTTGTATTAAATCAGTGAGCCTTTCGTATCAGCATTTATATCGGCCATTAGTAATGATAACAGTAATTATAAAACAGGAAGTATAAAACCTTATACTAAGGATCCACCAGTGTAGTTATTAGACAATTATTGCCCAAATTAAAACCATCAGCATATCAGTCATACACATGAAAATGCAGATATGAAAACTGCTGGTTTGTTTGTCATTAATTCCATTTATTTATTGTATTGAATAAATGTATGTTCATATCAGTGAATTCCTTCACTATACAGTATATTTGTATCTGTAAATAAGTAAATAAATAAATATAAAGAGAAAGAAAATAGATACATTTAATGTCCTGTTATTAGAACACAATGACACATTAATCTCAGAGCAAGTCCAGTGAAGAGAGATGTTTGAACTGCACATTCACATTCACATTCACAAGTAGATGATATTGTGTGTGTAGTCGGCAGCAGCGTTCATGACAAACTGATGCAATTTCAGCAGTGTCGCGAGAGTGGGCCCATATTTGTCTCGTGCTGTTCCTCAGAGCTCCCAGATTTGAATCACAGGGGTCCAGGGGCCCTTCTCCTGACAGGACACAAATAATTACAGGCCCGCTCTCTTCATTGCACTCTTATATTGCTGCTCTTATCTGAAGGCCCGCAGTGTGTTTGATCAAGTAAGGTCACTGTATTCTGACCATAACACAACATAACACTGATATTTAGAGATACGATAAATAAAAGCCAGACACTATTTTATCAGTTGGATTCCGTGTGTGTGTGTGTGTGGGGGGGGGGGGGGGGGTAATTTTGACTCGTATCTCCTTTTCTTAAAAAATAAATAAATAAATAAATAAAAGCACAAATGTGTGTTCCAGTGAGACACTTACAATGGAAGTCAATGGGGCCAATTTTTGGAGGGTTTAAAGACAGAAATGTGAAGATTATAATTTTATAAAAGCACTTACATTAATTCTTCTGTTAAAACTCATGTATTATTTGTGCTGTAAAGTTGTTTAAATCGTCCTTTTTATGGTGTGTGTGTGTGTGGTGTGTGTGTGTGCATTTGTGTGTGATGTGTGTGTTTGTGTATGCGTGTGTTGTGTGTGTGTGGTGTGTGTGTGTGCATTTGTGTGTGATGTGTGTGTTTGTGTATGCATGTGTTGTGTGTGTGTGGTGTGTGTGTGTTTTCAGTATGTTCGTTCACTCAATACATTCTGTTTTGTGGCTGATTTTCCTGATTCTCTTCAAATGCAGATCATTACTGAAGGTAATTTAAATATTCAGTACACAGTTTGACCTGCAGAGGGCATTTTAACCCATTAAGCATTTTTATTACTGATGTCCAATTTTTTTATGCAATTATTCTTTCCAGGAAGTGGTCTTTTCATCTTACATTTCAGGAATTACTCAATTAAAGGAATATTCAGTGTTCAATACAAGTTCATCTCAATCGACAGCATTTGTGTCATAATGTTGATTACCACAAAAATGTATTTCGTCTCATCCCTCCTTTTCTTTAAAAAAAGCACAAATGTGTGTTCCAGTGAGACACTTACAATGGAAGTCAATGGGAACAATCTGTAAACATTAAAATACTCACTGTTTCAAAAGTATAGACACAAGACATAAACAATATGTGTGTTAACATGATTTTACTGTGATAAAATCACTTACTAACCACATCTGTGTGAAGTTAGCCAATGACGATGTAATGTCAACAAACCCCAAAAAGGACGATTTAAACAACTTTACAGCTCAAATAATACTCAAGTGTTAACAGAAGAATGTAAGTGTTTTTTTTAAATTATAAACTTCACATTTCTGCCTTTAAACCTTCAAAAATTTACCCCATTGACTTCCATTGTAAGTGCCTCACTTAAAGTATGATTTTGGCTTTTTTTAAAGAAAAGGAGGGCTGAGTCGAAATTAATTTTTGTGGTAATTAAGATTATGCCACAGATGCTGTTCATTGAGCTGAACTTGTATTGAACCTGGAATATTCCTTTAATTGAGTAGTTCGAAAGTCGAAACACATGTTGTAAGGGGTCTCATATAATATTTTTAACTGGAACGTTTCAACAGCGTTTTTCAAACGCGAGCGCGTGTCACCTGAGGTGGTCAACACAAGAGCGCTTGAGTGCTTTCCGTTACGAAACATAAGTACTACCAGAGATTAATTAGCAGAGACAGGCCGCTTCTATTTTAAATGAATGGGACAAATTGGAACGCTCATCCAAGAGGCTCTAGCGCCCAACGGTCAACGTATGTAGAAAGGAAGTCCCGCCTTACAGGTAAAAGAGCCAATCACCTTTTAGATACAGACATCGCCTGTCAATCGACTCAATAAAGCACATGCACATTAGCTATACAAGTCGGGAAAATATGAGGTCAAGAAGAACAATTTATTATTCCAGTATTATCAAATTGTATTGCTGATTTGAAATATGTTCTTTGATCGTAACCTTGACCATCCCTTTTGGAGATTTCTGTCTTTCCCCATTCAAGTAGAAAGGAGCTGCACTGGCATGCACAGGCCGGCATGCTGCACAGGTCTGTGTTTGTAGCTTGCTAGCCTGCTTAGCATTGCTTATTCTTATTCTTATACGTTCATCATTTTATCCTTTACCATTTTACTGCATGCTTCGTTTTTTTCCACTTTTCTACTGTTTCAACTGCATGTATTTTTCCACGCACCCCCGTTTTTCCGCTTTTTTATTTAATTTTTCCTCTTGTCTACATCTCGAGTCTCGACTGCATGCATTCATTTTCTCCTCTGTGTTTTACACGGATTATTGCATCAATCTCAAACATCTGCTGATCATGAACAACATCGAAACACATCGATCTTAAACCCTCGTTGCTCAAGAACAACCACAAAAACAACAAACAACTGCAGTAAGTCATGGCATCCACTCATGTTATTTACATGTTTACTATAGCTTCTTTCGTCAGCAGTGAGGGATTTACCTGTGATAAATGTAAGGAATTAGTCAGGCTGATGGAGAAGGTTAATGAGTTAGAGGAATGCATCCGAACTCTAGTGGAGGTCAGTGAGAAAGAGAAGCCAGTAGATACTGTTTTGGATGCGGGTAGAACAGCGAGCAAAACACACACACACACATTGGTTCCGGCTGAAGAGCCCCCGCAGCAGGGCGTTTGGGTGATGTCTCGGTGGCATACTCGCTCAGCAAAGCGACACCACTCTCCCGTTCCTATTAGGGTTTCCAATCGATTCTCCCCACTCAGTGATGCAGCCACTGAGAATCATGTTGAAAGCGCCTTAATAATTGGTGATTCTATAGAAAGGAACATGGAAATAGAGACTCCAGCCACCATTGTTAAATGCATTTCAGGGGCTCGAGCATCTGACATCAGATCAAATTTACAAGTACTGGCTAATGCTAAATGTAGATTTTCTAAAATTGTTATTCATGTTGGCACTAATTATGTCCGGCTTCGCCAGTTGGAGATCACTAAAGATACTGTTAAAGAGGTGTGTGAACTTGCAAAAATGATGTCAGACACTGTAATATGCTCTGGTCCCCTCCCTGCTCATCGTGGTGATGAGGTTTATAGTAGATTAGTGTCACTGAATGGCTGGATGTCTGAGTGGTGTCTGGAGAATAACATAGGATTTATAGACAATTGGAAGAGTTTTTGGGGTAGACCTGACCTGCTAAAGAGAGACGGACTCCATCCCTCCAGGGAAGGTGCCGCTCTCCTCGCTAGTAATTTGGCTCATAGTCTTAATAGTGATAGTATTTGACTAACTGGGGCCCAGGTCAGGAAGCAGAAAAACTGGTTAATCCGAATGTTTGCTAGCTGCTTTGAGACATCACACAGGTCACATAAACTACAACACATAGAGACTGTATCACCTAAATATCACATAGAGACTGTGTCTGTTCCCTGAACTACCAAACACAAAACTCTCACTAAATCATTTAGAAAAAATTGCATTAAAGACAAACTTGAAAAAAACTAAATAATTGAAGATAAACATCATATAAAGGTAGGGCTACTAAACATTAGATCTCTTTCTACCAAAGCACTAATTGTAAATGAAATTATAACAGATCATATTTTGGATGTGCTCGGTTTGACTGAAACCTGGCTTAAACCGGAAGAATATAATAGTTTAAATGAATCTACTCCCTCAGATTATTGTTATAAACATGAGCTTCATCTGAAGGGTCGAGGAGGAGATGTTGCTACAATTTACAGTGAAGTTTTTGGTGTTACTCAGAGGACAGGATATAAATGTAAGTCTTTTGAACTAATAATCCTTAATGTGACACCTTCAGATATAAATTAAAAAAAACTCTGTCGTCTTTAGCCCTTGCTACAGTATATAGATCACCTGGGCTGTATTCTGATTTCCTTGATGAATTTTCTATCAGATCTAAAAGTTACTGTAGATAGAGCTTTAATTGTTGGTGACATCAACATTCGCATAGATAATGAAAATGACACATTGGGATTAGCATTTATCGATATTCTCAACTCTCTTGGAGTCACAAAATGTGACAGGACCAACTCATTACCATAATCATACACTAGATTTAATTCTGTCATATGGAGTTGATGTTTTTACTATAGAAATTCTGCCGCAGAGTGATGACATCTCAGATCATTACCTCGTCTCTTGTTGGCTGCGATCCGCTAATGTCACTCAATCTACACCACGCTATCATTCAGGTAGAACTGTTCTTTCCACCACTAAAGATAGCTTCACTAATAATCTTCCAGATTTGTCTCACATACTCAGTAAGACAAAAAGTCCAGAAGAACTTGATGTAATAACAGAAAATATAAATACAGTCTTCTCTAGTACTCTTGATAGTGTCACCCCCCTTCGATTAAAGAAAAAAGCCCTGCACCATGGTACAATGATCACACTCATGCTCTCAAGAGAGCAGCTCGGAAAATGGAGCGTAAGTGGAAGAATACAAAATTAGAGGTATTTTGCGGTGCATGGAAGGACAGTGTCTGTAGCTACAGACAGGCATAAAAAAAATATATATTAGCAAACTCATAGAAAATAACCACAACAATCCTAAGTGTTTATTCAGTACTGTGGCTAAATTGGTTAGGAAAAAAGCCTCAACAGAACCAGATATTCTGTCGCAGCACAATAGTAATGACTTCATGAATTTCTTTACTGATAAAATTGAAATAATCAGAAATAAAATTGGAATTATGCAATCATCAGTCACAGCACCTCATGAGCAACTTCAATCCTTTGCTGTTATAGGTCATGAAGAGCTAACAAAACTTATCAAAACATCAAAAGCCACAATATGTATATTGGATCCAATACCAACTAAACTCTTAGATCACAACATTCTCTTGAATAGGCTGGAGAATTATGTTGGTATTCGTGGACTTGCATTAGCATGGTTTATGTCTATTTAGCCAGGCATACACCTAATTTATCCATCAATTCACAATTAGGCTGCTTTAGTTAGGTCTGCCGGAACCAGAAACATCTATCAAGATCTATAACTCTGCAATAAACTGAATGGCATCTACGCTTTTATTATTCTATTTGTTTCCCTGTCTCAACCTCGGGATTCATATCCGGCCAGATCCAGCTCCGACTCCACTGCTACGTGTCTCTGAGTGATGACTACAAACTACAGCCGGTGCTAGCCAGACATCACTTCAGTCTATTACGATGGACTTCAGAGGATGAACTGATGCCAGCTCCAACTGTAAGACATGGGATACTTCATATGCCACTGCCTGAACCTTGGATTTAGGATGGACCCCACTGAACCTCACCGAAATGACCTGCAGGTTGAACTGTGATGCACCTCACTGATCTCTGACTGCATCACCTTTATCTATTGATGGACTACACTCTTATAATGGAATACATAGATTATCAATTAATTGCCAACAAAAGCCTTCATCAGCCAACTAACAAAGGACAATGCATCAATGTGAACTTCTGCAGTTAATCCAGGATGAACTTCAAAGACATTAGTCATTAATCTTACAGTTCATATAAAATCTGTTAAACACTGACCCTTAACACTTACTTAGTTTACTCATTTTAACCCATGACTTGCACTGCACATAAATAACTAATATTGTCATTATATTCATGATGTTAGTCAGAGGGGAACTGGCCCCCACAGTGAGTCTGGTTTCTCTCAAGGTTATTTTTCTCCATTAATCAACATCTTATGGAGTTTTGTGTTCCTTCCCACAGTCGCCTTCAGCTTGCTCACTGGGTTTCTAAATTATTTTTATACACAATTTACAATCATATTAAATCAAACTACACAATGATGACTCTAAGACTTTATAGATATTACACTTTCATTTTCTGTTAATGCATGATTTTCTGTAAAGCTGCTTTGAAACAATGTGTGTTGCGAAAAGCACTATACAAATAAAAATGACGAGTCATGACTGGAAATATTCTCCGAGACAGTGGACTGACTTGCTAGAAAGACTTTGGTACTACTATCATAATTAATTAAATACCACAGGTATACCAAACAAATTTTTGTTTATGAAAATCGTCATTAAGATTGTTGAAGTTTGGTAACTACTAACAAAGGCTGCACAACACAGACCTTGAAGGATTAGTTAAAATACCAAAACTGAAATGTCTGTCATCATCTACACCCCCTCATGATATTCCAAAGCCCCTGATGTGCTTCTGTCGAACACAAAAGGTAAAATTCTGAAGAATCTGTGTTCCATTCATTAAAAGTAAACAGTGACTGTAATACTCCAATAAGGACTAAAAGCCATAAAGTTTAATAAAAGTACTCCATACAACTCCTACTCTATACTGTCAAGTCTTCTGAAGTGATATGTCGGTTTTGAGGGACGCACAACAGACTGAAATTTAAGTCATTACTATTCACTGCCAATTTTACCTCCTGCCATATTTATCAAATCACCTTCAAACTGTTCTTAACTGTCTGACCTGGCTGGTCACGAGACGCGTGTGAACCAATGAAATTTGTGCAGAGAATCTTCTCCGCCTCCTTCTCCTTATATGGCGTCCAGTGCGTTGTTTGCATCATGATTTGACAACATATTAACATGATTTATAGTGAATATCAGAATAGACCTTTATTCACGCTAGTGCCATTCCCATTTTTTATTTATTTTTTATCCCATTTTCTCCCAATTTGGAATGCCCAATTCCCACTACTTAGTAGGTTCTTGTGGTGGCGCGGTTACTCGCCTCAATCCGGGTGGTGGAGGACAAGTCTCAGTTGCCTCCGCTTCTGAGACCGTCAATCCGCGCATCTTATCACGTGACTCGTTGTGCATGACACCGTGGAGACTCACAGCATGTGGAGGCTCATGCTACTCTCCGCGATCCACACACAACTTACCACACTCCCCATTGAGAGCGAGAACCACTAATCACGACCACGAGGAGGTTACCCCATGTGACTCTACCCTCCCTAGCAACCGGGCCAATTTGGTTGCTTAGGAGACCTGGCTGGAGTCACTCAGCACGCCCTGGATTCGAACACGTGACTCCATGGGTGGTAGTCAGTGTCAGTACTCGCTGAGCTACCCACGACCCCACCATTCCCATTTTTAATGGGAATGACAATGAGGCTGTGATGGATAGACTTACAGTCTCTTCAATGGGCTGTTCTGCAGTTTAGTGTTTTTGGATCGTTCCGCAGACAAAACGTTGATAAAATATCTGTCCAAGAACATTCAGTATACAAAGAACTCCAGACAACATGAGTTGTGGAAAATCAGATGTGATCTAGGAGCTTTATACAGCTTTATACTGTTCATGCCATTGAAGAGACTGTAAGTCAATCCGTCACAGCCTCATTTTCATTTGATTAAAAATCAAAGATGGCACTAGTGTGAATAAGGTCTACAGGCCTAAGTATTAGTACTTGTTTTAAGTAAACTGTATGATTCACACGCTAGTCAAAAGTAACAAAGGAACAAAATTATTATTTTGCATTGTACACACACACACACACACACACATACACACACACACACACACATATATATCATTCTCAATACTGTAATAAGATAAATATAATGATATATATTTTTTAAAAATACAAAAAATATTGTACTAAAATTTTACTCACTACTGTGAATGGGAATTGCAAAAAAAATTACAAAAATAAGATGTAGGCTCTACTTTATACAAAATAAAATTTCTCCTATTTTTTCCCCTTCTGATTTTGAGGTGAAATGTGAGCTGAGAGACAGGCAGACATCTGCTTTATTAGAAACACCTGTGAGTAAAAGCAGAAGTGAGCACATCACACATTCAGATGAGTTCTGCAGTATGTACCCTACAGAGGGAACACAGACAGCCTTCATAATGATCTTTCTCAAAAAGATGCAGCGGCACTCTATGACAGTTTGTCAATATGACACGGACAGCGGTAAGGAGCACTGGGGTTTTTGACGTATATGCAAAATGCTGAAATGCTCGCCGGGGCCTTGTCAAGAACACAGACTCTTTTATTTCTCTGTTTAAGTGACTTTAAGTAGAGATGTGACATTAGACATTTTAACATTTTAAATTCACATGAACTGAACAGGGCGGCTGACACTTGAATGAAAATTGAAAATGAAAATTTCTCAAAAACTATCTCGCCGTGACAGACTGACAGATGAAAATGGAAAGAGATCAAGAAATCTGTGAGTTTACAATTAAGTGAATTCGAATAACTTTCTTATGTAAAAAAACATGCTTTAAAATATTTAAATATTATATAATATAATTCCCTGACATTTCCAGGTTTTCCATGACCACCGGAACCCTGGTCACAATCAGTGTTGGGTGCAATCTCATTACAAAGTAATTACAGGCCTCCAGACTCAAAAAATGACTTAGGAGCTGAAACATTAAGGAGCCAAATGGCTGTTTTTAGTCGCCAAATCACAGAATTACTCGATTTAGATTGCTGATCAAGAAACAAGATAGAAAGCCAAAGAAAAAGGAGACACTGATAACCAATTAATCAGAGGTTTAATAAACAGTATATATAGTTGAGAAGTTTGCATTCCCTTTGTCTCATAAATATTCACACCCCTTTCATAATTCATATAAATATAAGAGATATAATATTTTTTTTATTTGGTACTGCTCTTCAAAATCTACATTACAGATATTTACATAAAGTATAGTATGCATATAGAAGTGTGTTGTCTTCTTGAACATCAATAAATCAATGAAACCTTGTGTAATAGTTGTGTATGAGCCCCTCAATTTTCTTGAGTGTCAAAAGCTTGATCATATCTATATATATATATGTTTTAAAATATTGCCTTAGTCTTGCTTTACTGTTACCGGATGGCCCAGACACAGAGACTACAAGAGTGCAAATTGAATGAAATTCCAGATGCAGGTTATTGTGCTACTCCAATCCCAATCATTAATTACCAGAAGAAAAATAGTGGTACACAATATGGGACTTTTAATTATAAAGAAGCCCAAAATACACACGGGACTCTTATTTTGAAATGTCTGCGCTCCCAGTTGTGAGCTCACTGATGGCTGATTCGCTGATAAAGTGATTCTGATTCAAACTGCTAACCTGAGCTCCTGAGTTCAAACCCTCAGTTCTTTTCGGGTGATTCATGAAAAAGATCCGGTTCAAATGAGTCATTTGTTCACGACTCTCTCACGCTTTGTTGTTGCGTGCGGTGCAGCGAGCTCATCAGAAACAGAATGGGTAAAAAGCGACATGGGACACACTGGCACACGCTCTAAAGATGTATTCAATAACTCACAAGATGATATCTGACGAAACCGCATATGAACACACACAAACCGACTGTCGCCAATGGCGACTAGATTTTAAATTATTGTCGCAATCAATTAGTTTTGGCTGCATTTGCGACCATTTTAGTCGCAGTCTGGAGACCTGAATTAGTTCCTGTAATCTAATTTAGTAAAAAAAGAAGTGGTGTAACACATTACAAATTAAATGTATAATCCGATTACAGTTACTGACCTTGAATTCAGTTAATTACTTTTAAGTAAATTACTTTGGTTACACATATTTCTTAGGGTGACCATACGTCCTCTTTTTCCCGGACATGTCCTCTTTTTCGGACCTTAAAAAAGCGTCCGGCTGGGATTTCTAAATTTGCGAAAATGTCCGGGATTCGGCTTTATTTGCATTATGATGTGCATCTGGTCTAATACTTCATTGTGTGTGCACGCATATTTGCATTGCTTTAACCCCTCTTTGTAAGTCCCGCCTTCTCGCACAACAATTGGTCGATTATAAGAGGTTTGCAGCAACTATTGGCCAAATTCCTGCCTGTCAATCTCTCCGAGAATGCGCAAAGCGCTGTTGTGTTCGGCATCAAACAGTTGCTTGACAGTAGCAGTAAATGACAGCTAAGTGGAAACAATGCACAAACGAAAGTGCAAATTTACAGAAGATTTGCACAAAAAATTCCCATGCTTTCGTCGAGGTCGAGATCCGTGGGAAGCAGAATGTATGACATGTAAAGCTGGCACTTATGTGTGAGTTGCTAATAAAGGTGCAAGTGATTTAGAAGCACACATTAGCTCTGCCAAGCATAAAGGGTCAGCAAAAGGTGAAAGTTCATCAGGTAAATTAACGTACTACTTTTTGTGACCAAGTAAAATTGTTATCACATTGCTTCATTTTCCATGGACATTCAAAATAACAGTAATAGTTAATGAAGGTACACTCATGGCATCAAATATTTTATTTTAGTACATGGACATTCAAAAGAATGTTGGAAATTTGTATTCATTTATATATATTTATGTTATGCTAATAGAGCGTCTTTTTCACAGTATTAAAATTTGCATTCATAGTAACACTGTTTTGAACCCTATTATCCCCCCCTCACCCTCGTCCTCTTTTTGGAAAACCAGAATATGGTCACCCTATATTTCTGAAATAACATTTATTTGTATGTCGGTTCGTGTTTCTGTGACAGTTGAAGGGACGACGACAATGAACGAGGAAATACTGTCATTATTTTGAATTTGTTAAAAAGGGGAAAACAAAAATTAGTTTTTAGAAAGAAATTAAAAGTCGCATTAAAAGCCACTTTCAACTACATTCAAAAACTTGAAGTAAACTTCTCAGACACTTTGATTTATTCCTTTATTATCTTTCAGATATTGTTGAACAGGAATGTACAGTAGAGTAAAAATACTTGATTAAAAAATCTGAACAATGAATCAACTGAAATTTTCAAACTTCAAAAAAATATACATATGTACTGTATATGTCAATGCAAGTAGCAACACTGGGGTCAAAGCACCAGAGTCCAGAGCGCATGCTGAAAAGCTGATCGACTGATGATTAAAAATACTCTTAAATACTGATTCTGAGTACTAATGCGGTCCTTCTTTACATACAAGAAAAATCAAAACAGAAAACATTCTGCTTCAGAAGGCTTTCCCCTTTCAGATCATAGCCAACATTAAAACAGAGATTCATCTTTATTTTATTTTAAAGATATTTTCCTTCCATGGATAAAACATGTCAAATGAGCATTAAAACCCAAAAGAGAAGAAGTGCGTTATCTCAGAGCTGAATAAATCACATCGGTGATCTTTACACACCAAAAAGTTACAAAGTATGGAAAGATTCATTTTGTGTTTACTGTAGTGCAAATTAATGTAGAATAAAGAGAGATGCCGAGTCGAGGTGAGTTTGTATCTGATTATGCAATAGCTTTGGCTTCAGGTAAGAACGCCTCCCAATATTTTATTAGCTGAAACACAGAGACAAAAGAAACACTAATTGAATGTGACAACGTCTACATGACAAGAAACATCCAGAAAGTGTCTAGCACAGATGATTAGTCTTATTATAGTTACTGCAGGACTGTATATGCACTGATTGGATTAGAATACTAACTTACTATGGCGCAATCTACACTGTATACTGCATACTATTCTTTAAAAATAGCAAGTGACAGTGGGTATTATACGATGATCACTGCTTCAAAAATGCTACATTGTTGCATCTGACCTCGTTATGTTGCATGTGATTCAGTTCCTTCATCTTGGAAATTAACTTGATATTTAGTTTTTTTTAATTCAACTGTGACTTCCCTTACACAAATCGAGAGTTCATGGCAAACTTGCCACTGGTTATTTTCACATGCAGATGAGCTTTGTGGAAAACTGTCCATTGTTGCCAAAGGTTTGCTGCAGGTTCACCTCTACCAGTGGAGAGCTGCAAACATCTGGCCAATGTTTTTCATTTCGGTTCGTTCTGAGCAAAAACTGTACTTTTTCATTCCGGTGCAGAAGTTCTGCAGCCTCCTTTCCAAACGGTAACCGGTTAAAACTAAATAAAAGAACGGTTAATAGCGTTCTTTTTAAAGTGACAGGACTCGATGATAAGAGGTGTGTGAAAAACCAATTGCAGTGTTGCCAGATCTCACAAGAGAAACAAGCGACCTGGTCTGGAAAAACAAGCCCAAAATAAGCCACTTTTGCTTCACCAAAATAAGCAAAAAATAAGCAATTATTATTTTTCCCTGTGTGGTGGATTGATCAGCACAGAAATCAGAACAATCATACAGTTAATTAACAGTTTAGTATAATAACAGATCTGCTTCTGAGTCAAAACCCGACATCATCAAATCTGTATTAATGCATCATATGTAACAATAATTCAGTGAAGAAACAACTGAGAAATGTTCTTTTGACCTGTAATAATGTTTTCCTTGTATCTGGATTAGTCGTGCATGTACAGTAAATGTAGTAATTATACATAGTTATTAAAAAGATCTTCATCCACAACGGGCGATTAGGCAAAGAAATGTGTGATGCAGCAGTTTCCTTCAGGATTAAAGCACATGTTTCATTATTTTGGGTGTAGTTCTAAACATTCACTGTGATAAACCCTTTGAACTTTAGTTTCATTAAAAAACTATCAGAACAATATGAACCAGTTATAACCGGTTACCAGCATTTAAAGAGCACCTATTATGGTTTTCCAAATATCACCTTTCATGTAGTGTGTTATATAGCTGTTTGTCAATGTAAAAAAGTCTGCAAAGTTTCAAAAATCAAAGTGCACGACAAATGGAGTTATTGACTCCCAAAAGAAAGAATCGATTCTGAACACCTGAAATGAGTCGTTAGTAATTCCAGACTTACATCCTGTCCTAACCTATGTAATTTGGTAACAAAAAACCCGCCTCTGGTCTTCATTGGCTGCTCGCGAACAGCTTTGACCCGCCCTCAAACACTACACTAAGCGGTAGACCAATCACAACAGACTGGGACATCTGACCAATCAGAGCAGAGTATGCTCTCTGAAAGGAGGAGTTTAGAACGGATCATTGAACGAGTCGTTTTTGACACTGGGAAATAAAGGTAATGCTGCAATTTAAATTATGAGCAAATTAAAGTGTTTTTTGACCTTGGATGCATGTAAATCTATTGTATGAGACCTTTAAAACTAAATTAGGCACATTTAAAAACCATAATAGGTGCTCTTTAATAAATAACATTTTCACTCTGGAACAACTGAAAATCACTTTGTTCCCATTTTCAGTTACGTTCTGCTAAAAATGTGTTCGTTTTCAATCCTTGAACCGTTTTTAGTCCCTGCTTCTGGCAAACATTTGCGGCGAATCACAAGCTCATTTGCATGTGAAAATAATGAGTGGCAAGTTTGCCAGAACTCTAGAGTACCGTAAGGGTTTTAGCAGCCTGAACAAAGTAAAAAAAAAAAGAGATGTTAAAAACAGTTCATTTGTAGTGTTCTGTCGTATACTGAATATTTAGGAAAATGTAGTCAGTCGTACAAGTATTCTATGCACACAGAAAATTCCCGTATTATTCCTGCAGTATACAGTGTGTTTAATATGCGCAGAATTAGTATGTTAGTGTGCTATCCCGCACATGCTGTATCCTCTTCACTCTTGATTAAAACAGATACCTGCTGTTGTCTATGAACTAGCGACTCCAGATATTTAACGATGACCACTTTGAAATCCTTCACTCGGTCTTTCTGTGAAGAGAAAAAGACAGTCGGGTCAGAGAAATGAGTTTCATTTCAACTGTGCTTTTAAAAACATCCTGACAGCAGAACTCACCTCAAACCTGCTCACCTCTCGACGGATGTTTTTTGAGATCTGCTCGAAATCTCTTTCACCCTGCTGTACTTTACCTTCCCACTGAACACACACACACACAAGACACAAGAAACAGACACATTTACAGCCTCCTGTGTGTGTGTCAAACACAACGAGCTGAAAAAAGTGAATGTTTCTGACAGCGTTTGTCTCCAGAAGAGTAAATAAAACACGGAACATGTACAGTATGACACCAGCGGGCGGTCTGATGAATTTAAACGTGATTCATGAAATGAGGGCTGTGAACTACAATGAATGCTGCATTAAAAACTACGAATAAAACATCAGCCAATGTACATTAAAATATAAAAAAGGTGTTTAAGTAACTAGCTGTTGAACAGTGAAATACTTCATTAATCACACTTACTGTAAGTGTTTTATAAGTATGAAAAAAAGAATGATCCATTATTAGGTTTGTTACCCTCATGGAATTAAAACATGGAACTGACAAATTAAACCATTAAGTGCCATATGAAGTTTGTAAAAGAGCAGACATGATGAAAACAGCAAATAAAATCAAAGTGCAGGTCCTACCTCCTCAATCTCCTGTGTGGGGGGCGTGACGGGGAAAATGCAGAAATTAAAGAGGCTGATAATGTTTGCGCTTAAAAGAATCAAGAACTATATTTGAATTCTTGCAGCTGATAATGGAAATATGAATGAAGGGATGGACAGGAAACCTGTTAACTAACTCCCATCAACCCCAGCGCTGTTCACTATGTACTGTAAACACACCTGAGATAGAAGATCAAACGTTTCAGAGAATTATCTCAAATTTACAAGAACTTTTTCCCCCAAAAGGTTTATTTCCCCACAACGGTTTTCCTGGGAATTCTGTCGCAAGTTGTTAATCTGTTACTGTATGTATTTATCTAAACACTCTGTGCATTTGAACGTGTTTCACCTCCTTGATTTCGTCTTTGGCCTGTTGGAGTTTGTCGGGTTTGTTGGCGTACTGTAGTTTGGCTTCAGCTTCTCTCTTGCGCTGCAGCATCACCTGAGCATCCTGCCATTTGGCCCATGTTTTCATCCGCTGGTCAAACACGCCCTGACAGAGACATGTGACGTGTGTGACAACATGATTAGCTTTATTTGAACTGCAAAAATAGAGCACAACTCAGTGGGAGAACACTTTTTCAGCATCTGTGGTGCAGAGGAAGTTTTTTCCTCTTATTTATTATCTGACATAATTGAACATGAACCATGTGATTGAATCAAAAACAAAAACAACAAATGCAAACTATTCCGATATACACTATATTGCCAAAAGTATTCGCTCACCCATCCAAATAATTGAATTCAGGTGTTCCAATCACTTCCATGGCCACAGGTGTATAAAATGAAGCACCTAGGCATGCAGACTGCTTCTACAAACATTTGTGAAAGAATGGGCCGCTCTCAGGAGCTCAGTGAATTCCAGCATGGTACTGTGATAGGATGCCACCTGTGCAACAAGTCCAGTCGTGAAATTTCCTCGCTACTAAATATTCCACAGTCAACTGTCAGTGGTATTATAACAAAGTGGAAGCGATTGGGAATGACAGCAACTCAGCCACGAAGTGGTAGACCATGTAAAATGACAGAGCGGGGTCAGCGGATGCTGAGGCGCATAGTGCGCAGAGGTCGCCAACTTTCTGCAGAGTCAATCGCTACAGACCTCCAAAGTTCATGTGGCCTTCAGATTAGCTCAAGAACAGTGCGTAGAGAGCTTCATGGAATGGGTTTCCATGGCCGAGCAGCTGCATCCAAGCCATACATCACCAAGTGCAATGCAAAGCGTCGGATGCAGTGGTGTAAAGCACGCCGCCACTGGACTCTAGAGCAGTGGAGACGCGTTCTCTGGAGTGACGAATCACGCTTCTCCATCTGGCAATCTGATGGACGAGTCTGGGTTTGGCGGTTGCCAGGAGAACAGTACTTGTCTGACTGCATTGTGCCAACTGTGAAGTTTGGTGGAGGAGGGATTATGGTGTTGGGTTGTTTTTCAGGAGCTGGGCTTGGCCCCTTAGTTCCAGTGAAAGGAACTCTGAATGCTTCAGCACACCAAGAGATTTTGGACAATTCCATGCTCCCAACTTTGTGGGAACAGTTTGGGGATGGCCCCCTCCTGTTCCAACATGACTGCGCACCAGTGCACAAAGCAAGGTCCATAAAGACATGGATGAGCGAGTTTGGTGTGGAAGAACGTGACTGGCCTGCACAGAGTCCTGACCTCAACCCGATAGAGTACCTTTGGGATGAATTTGAGCGAAGACTGTGAGCCAGGCCTTCTCGTCCAACATCAGTGTCTGACCTCACAAATGCGCTTCTGGAAGAATGGTCAAAAATTCCCATAAACACACTCCTAAACCTTGTGGAAAGCCTTCCAAGAATAGTTGAAGCTGTTATAGCTGCAAAGGGTGGGCCGACGTCATATTAAACCCTATGGATTAAGAATGGGATGTCACTTAAGTTCATATGCGTCTAAAGGCAGGTGAGCGAATACTTTTGGCAATATAGTGTATAAGTAGTTTGACAGTGTAGGGAGAGCGAATCGATAACATCATTCGCAATGGGAGTGTGCGGTCCATGCAGAGCTCTTTTTCTTCATTATTTATGTTTCCATTGTACCAGTGACATCTTTGATAAAGAAGTTGAAATCACAGTGACTTGTGTCTTCTGTTGGAGCTGGGTATTCATACAGATTTCCCGATTTGATTCGTTTCCAGTTCTGATTCAATTAGATTCTGGTTCATTTTGGTATATTTCAGTTAATGTATAATGTCCATTTTGCTTACAGTTACATATAAAAGAAATTCTCTCTTAACTAATGTGGTTAATTATACAGGGGACTGTGACGAGGAGGCGGCCGTGGCCGGGCCGTGAGGGTGCACGGCCGGTGCTGAGTCAACTAATCAGCGAGAGAGAGAGATAAAGGGGAGCCGGAGACACCAGTACAAGAGAGAGAGAGAGAGAGAGACACACGCGGCTGCTGTGTGTGTGTGTGTGTGCATCTATGTGTTTTATGTTGTTTAAAGTTGAGTTTATGTCATTAAAGTTTACGTTGACTGTTCTGCCAGTTCCCACCTCCTCCATGCCCATCTCTTACCCGTTACATTGGTGCCATAACCCGGGAGGGAGGAGGGATGCGCTGTCATGGAGACCTCGCCATTGCCGCCCGCCAGGGGAGGAGCCGCAGCCATCCGCCGGGGGAGAGAGGAGTCGCTGCCGGCCGCCGGGAGTCAAAGGAACCACTGCCATCCACCAGGAAGTGGAGGAGACATTCCGTCCGCCAGGGGTCGGAGGACTCGCTGCCACCCACCAGAGGGCAGAGGAGTGGCTGAGGACCAGGCGATGGCGTGTCCAGGGACCGGCAAGCAAGTTTTTCTGTCTCCTCTCTCTCTCTCTCTCTCTCTGTGTGTGTCCCTCCCGCTCGCCCTTTCCCTCTCCCCTCGTCTCTCCCCAGGTTCCCAGGAGGCGGGGTGGACCATCGGCTGGCGGAGCAGCCGGAAGTCATTACTCAATGAGAGACGGATTGTGTGGATCTCGTCTTTGGACACACATTACACAGAACTTTTCCTCTCAACACACTGTGAAAGGATCTCACTGCTGAACTTCTTCACCGCTATACTACTCAATCACTGCTGAGTGATCTAATCAACATTTACCAGCCAGTGGAGAATCACACACATTTTTAGTCACATAAAGCTAAATGTGTTCTTTACTTGCATTGTAGAGAAATGTGCATAGAGCAAAACAGCAATCTTGTATTTTTCGCCAGCCCTATCTCCTACTGAAGCATCATCACTTTACAATTTCAAAGCTCATGGTAGATGTGTCTTCAAAGGTTTATATGTTACCGAGGGTTAAATGAATGGGGCTTTACTTGCAAATCCTGACTGTTGTGCTCTAATATGATGGACCAAAGAAACACAAAACACAGTAAACTCAAGTAAAACACAGCTGTGGATCATGGGAGTTTTAGGAAGGGTTAGAATTGATTCAAGCACACGTCCACTCACTTTGACTGCAGTGATAAGTCTGACGTAATCTCCCAGCAGCTCAGTAAACAGGTAGAAATCAGCGTACGCTTGTTCTTGATGGAGTTGATCGATCTTCTCCTCCACCTCGGCGAGCTGAGACAGCGCCCGCGACAGCGCCGTGTGATCCTCCGAGTTTCCCAACATCGCGGTGCTCTTCGCAAATGATGCCGTGTTCACAGACAGCTCTGCCATTTAGAGTGTGAAGCATCAGGACACAGTGTTTGCAGAACTTTTCATGACCTCAGATGTTCATTATTAGTAATTACAGATTAGTAATTCATTATAAAACAGATGCTGATTGGTCAGTTGTATTATGTGTGTGTGTATCATCGCACAGCACACATAGAGGACAACTATTCACTGCAGTTTAAACGTTAAAGACTACTTCATGAATTTGATTAATAAAATAATTAGGGGGCCAAGCAGCGAAGCTGCTGGAACCCTCTTGTAATTGTACTGATTTTCTTCTTTTTCTTCTTCTTTTTATATCTGCCCTACAACTGTCCGGGCGTCAGAGACCTTAAGTTGTGGAGACACCAAACTTGGCAGGATGATCCCAAATCCCCCACTGATGATCCCCCCCAAACGCACACCCATCTGACCCTAGGTGGCGCTATAATAAAACTTTTTACGGCTCTGATCTCTGCAACCGTAAGGGTTAGAATCAAAATTGTTTTTTCCTCTGATTCCTTGAGTCAATCTCCGATTTAATTTCCATCTATAATTTTTTTTCTGCCATTTAGAATTTTTTGAAAAACCTACTTTTTCTAACTCCTCCTAGACCGTTAGTCCGATCGGCATGCAGTTTGGTATTCATCATCTACAGACACTCCTGACAAAAATTGATCAAAAGAATTCCTATACGTCAAATCGTTCTGAAGATATTAACAATACAATTCCTTCGGTTTAACGCGATTTGAGTAATTGATCAATATCTACTCATCGCAAACTCCAAATGTAACCAAACTCGGTGCACAGTCAACAGGACATTTAGAAGACGTCAGCAAAGTTTCGTCCAGTTCTGCCACTAGGGGGCGCTACAACTAAAATACTGTCATAACTTTGCAGCCGTTTGAGCAACAAAGTTCAAATTAAATAGGCATCTTCTTTGGTTCAAATGCTAACATATTCAAAATCGAATCGACAAATTAACAAAAATGGCCGCCGCCGGCCAATCAAATTTCAGCACCTTATAACTCGTATTGGGAATGGCCGAGGGTTATGGAAATTACTATACACAAGCAGGGTGTCAACTCGAAGCTGCATATCAAATTTTGTGACATTCGGCCACACGGTGGCAGTATAATTAGCTAATTCGCATTTTTGCTCTAACTCCAGAACCGTATAGACTACAATACAAATTTGTAGCTTCTCTGAATCCACCATTGCCCCACAATGATATAGTCACTTGAATTTCCATTTCCACATTAAACTTTTTTTACAATTTCGATTTGTTCGAAAAACCTACTTTTTCGAACTCGTCCTAGGCCGTTTGCTCAATTATCACGAAACTTGGTATACATCATCTACAGACCCTCCTGACAAAATGGTATCAAAAGAATTATGATGCGTCAAATCATTCCAAAGATATAAGCAAATATGTTTTGGCTGTGGCCTATATTGATTAATTAACCTGTATCTTGTGAGCGCAATTTTCAAACTTAATATTTGTACACATGGACAAGAAAACACTCTGAGGTAACATAATGAGTTTCATTCATTTTTGATGCTAGGGGGGCGCTATAACTTAAGAAAATCCTATTTTTGCAACTGTGCTCAAAGCAGATGAAATGTCACACCAAAATAGCTGTCCACAGCATCTACAGGATCTTTTCTGTCAAATTTGATTATTTTGGTCATCTCGCTATATGTTCTTGGCCCCCAACAATAGTCACTTGTGGCTATATTGTTTTAATTATTACTGTGTTCTTCATAGTTTCTGTAATTCCTTTCAACTGTGTTTCTCATTCACAATAAATGTTAAAAAGCAAGTCTCCAGTGTGTGTGTTAACAGGTTCACCGTGACTATATTCGTAATAAAGCACAACCCTTCGTATGTTATGTCTGTGTTAAATGTATCTCACCCTTCCTGTGGCACACCAGTGACTCCACACTGGCATGAAGTTTCCTCAGCTGAACGTCCAGATTCTCAAACTGCTGCTGTTTGTCCTCAAACCACTTTATAAACCAACACATGAATATAGAAAAGCAAACAATGAGTAGATCATCATAATCAAAGCTAAAATACTATGCTCACTACACAAACTGTAATGCTAATCTTTCTCAAAATGTCTCAAATACTCGTCATTATTTTTAAGCATATATAGGGGAGACCGGGGCAAGTTGTAACACTGGGAATTTGTCACAAGGGCTTTATCTCAGTAACAATGAGATTTGGGGCTCTATTTTCGTGAGCGCGCAAAGAACAGCGCTACGTGCAACGACTGTGCGTAACATCTTACCCAATTTTCGTGAGAGCGCTAATTCTAAGTGCAATTTTCGTGCCAGTACAAAGCGCAAGTGGGTGTGGGTGGGAGTGTTTGTGCTACTGTGGGCGTAGGCGTGCAAACTGTGTGTGTATTGTATGTTAATGAAGTGGCGCAAAGCGCAATTTGCTATTTTCCTGAGAAATAGGCCGTTGCGCTAAGACGTTTGAAAACCACGTCTTAACTCAACGCAAAGTTTAAACTCAGTTCCTGCATTTGCAGTTTGGAGATTCCAGCAGCAGGTGGTAATAAAGTTCATGTCCAAACTCTGAAATATAGCAGAACATCAAATAATGTCCCTGTCAATCACTGTTTATAGTAGCCATGATTTGTGATGAAAATGATTAATAAAACTTACATTCTCTATAATTTAACTGATCCAAATTCAGAAGAGAATCACGTTTTCTATGCGTATTAAAGGAGCGTGTCACTGTCATAGAAATATACTGACATTCATCAAGGATGCAGTTAATGTACATTTTCTATTCTTCCAATTCACTGCATACAGTTCATTCACTATACCAACTTCTTATGAATGTGTTGTGTTTGTTTATATCGCTGGTGTTTGAGAGAATGGACTATATAATAGGACGCAGACGGTGGAATAACCAGAGAAAAACTCAACTCCTTAGCCCACTTGTGCCTAGACTTAACGCATGCTTGCAGGAAAATACCAACAAATAACTTCATGGCCATGCCCACTGACTTTACACTTATGACTTATGGCATAGCGCTGCGCTTAACGCTCTTAAAATAGGGCCCTTGGAGTCAAAAATGTGTGTTTTCTCTAGCAGAGGTTTTGTATGTTGGTTTCAAACACCTTCAAAACCCTCTTAAATTACAATCGTTTTTGATCATATTTTTGGTTCTAGCTCTTGGGTAAACAATTCAACATAATCAAACCACACTGGCATATAGTTGTGTGGGCCTTTGCAACAATTTTATTCCCTCATAACAGTTTGTTAGTTTCCTCAAAATATTTTTTTGAAATAGAAATAGCATGGTTTTACTATACTAACCATATTTTAACCATAATATTCATATAGTGATTGATTATTGATTATACTTTATTTGTCCCATCGCTGGGAAATTCTTCTTAGACCCTCGTGTTACAAAAAACACATCTATGATACAATTTATATCCCCACTGTGTACAATTCATTCTCTCTCACCCACATATAACACAACATATAGTGAGTATTCCTATTATTTGTTCAAGATGTTAATAGCCATAGGCAGAAACCAGTGCTTATTCTTGTTTAGTCTGCACTAAACATCTATTAACATCTGCTATTAACATCTGATAATACAGGAAAACGAAACTATAGTAATAAAAATAATAATTTTGTGGTTATTATGGTTTTACTATAATACTATAATACTATTGTAGACTGTAGTTACCATAGTTTTTGTCGGAAATCATATATCATCATACTCTAGTAATATTGTAGTAACTATGAGAATCAGAATGAGCTTTATTGCCAAGTACGCTTACACATGAGCGTGCAGCTTCCAGTGCACAAACAATACAACAAGACAGAGATAATAATAAAAAAATAGAATAAAAATAAAAAGTGAATAGAGAATATAAGTATACAATAAGACTATATATATATAATTTTTAATTATTATAATTGTATTTATTTATCACACATTATACGTTTTGCACAATTCTTTTTTTTTTTTTCACATATCCCAGCTAAGCTGGGGTCAGAGTGCAGGGTCAGCCATGATACAGCACCCCTGGAGCAGATAGGGTCAAGGGCCTTGCTCAAGGGCCCAACAGTGGCATGTTGGCAGTGCTGGGGCTTGAACCCCCAACCTTCTGATCAGTAACCCAGAGCCTTAACCACTGAGCCACCACTGCCCCTTTATATATATATATATAAAAATCTGTTATATACAGTGCAAGGGAATGTATGGCAGAAGTGGTTGGATATGTTGGATAAATATAAATAGACTAAACTGTGTATTACACATAATTATTGCTCAATGGGGCAGTTTTAACTGTTCATGAGATGGATAGTCTGAAGGGGGAAAAAACTGTTCCTGTGCCTGACGGTTCTGGTGCTCAGAGCTCTGAAGTGTCGTCCAGAAGGCAAGGTTAGTTAAGTAACCATGGTTTTACTATAGATTAATCATGGTAATTCTTGTAGTTACTTTGGTTTTACTACAAATACAAATACTGCAATATAGAATACCATAGTATTTGTAGTAAAACCATAGTAACCACAAAACTATGATTTTTATTACCATAGTTTCGTTTTCCTGTATCGTTACTATGGTTTTACTACAAGTATTAAGGTTAAATTATGGTAACTGTAGTAAAACCATGGCCAATTTTTGGCGAGGGAACACAAAATTATTTCAGAAAAAATTAAAATCCTGCCCTGTCCCCTTAGGGGCTCCGTAAAAGTCAGCTCAGGGCATGTTGTCACAGGGCTGTGTTTTAAATTTTATAAATGATGTTTTGATATTTTTAGTAATTTTTACATTTTGCTAAAAAGCCTATAATAGGCTGTTTAATGCAGGTGCAGATTTAAAGAGATGAGCACAATTAATTTTGGTGGTTGTGATGGTGGGGACACGTTCCCCTGTCACCCCCTCAATATTCACATACTGGTTTAGTAGGAAGTTCCAGATTGTGACAACATGCCCCAAACTGTCAATGTGTGTTAACTGAATTGTATCTTTTTTTTTTCCTGGGCAATAAGGTATGTCTATACAGAAACTGACTTGAAAAAACTAGACCCGCTGTCCCCTACATGAATGACTGATAAGTGTGGAATATTGTGATGGACAGCATGAACTATAAACGCTTTGTGCACAAACTGCAATCTGTCCTGTAGGAACACTACAGGAGTCCAAACCACAGCCGTGTCACGTGTCTTGACCCCTGCACTCTCTCTCTCTCTCTCTCTCTCAGGATTGGAGGCAGCGAACAGCTCATTAATTCATCTCATTATTCAAGTGTAAAAATCACACCCTTACCGCATCCGATTCATTCATCTTGATTGTCATTTTGTTGACAGCATCGGCCGCTTTGTTTACCATCCTCAATATGCCGGCTCCGCTCAGCGCCTGTGTGCTAACCGCTCGCGGCAGCTGAGATAAAATGACAAATAAGGGCAAACAAACTGGTTAACAGGCCGCGGCTCGGATCCCATCCCACAGGGAGCGTTTCTCCTCCCCGCAGCCCCGCCCCTCCACCCCGAGCACACGGGATTTTCTCCAGTCCTATACATTTCAATGCAGGCTCTAATTTAATACATCTCACACAGGGAAACTCTCAGAGGGCCATAGGCAAAAATAGCTTTCAATTGCCCCCGGACCATTTAGCCTGTTTCAATTGCTCAAGTCTTCAATAATACATAGTTAACACTGACGCTGTGAGCTTTCAGGGGCTTTCACAGGCGTGACTTGAGCCAAAGCAATTTTGGGGGTCACCATTTATTTCATTTAAAAAGGAAATGAATGAGCACAGAATCAGAAATTCATTGGAACTTTGATATTTGTTATTGTACCAAAATCAAATAAGAGGAAACCACAGAGGCAGGGTAATATTATGTCTTAAAGATCAGCTTGCAGACAGCAGAGAAAAACTATTCTAAATCCAAATAATGCAATGCACCTCACTGAATAATAGTGTTTGTTTAGGGATGCACGATATGACCATTTTTGGCCAACTGATACAGATTTTAAAGGAATATTCCGAGGTCAATATAAGTTAAGCTCAATCGACAGCATTAGTGGCATAATATTGATTACCACAAGACATAAACAATATGTGTGTTAACATGATTTTACTGTGATAAAATCACTTACTAACCACATCTGTGGAAAGTTATAGACAATCTTACATCTTTGTTGCCATGACGACCTTACACGGAAAAGTAGCCCATCTTAAAAACATTGATTTAAACATCTTTACAGCTCAAGTATTAACAGAAGAATTAATGTAAGTGCTTTTATCAAATTCACTGATTCTTGAGATAAGGGACAAAACACACAGTTTTTATTTTTTAATACTAAATTAATTTGAATGGATATATTTGTAAATAAAGGTCTCAGCTAATGAACGATGTAAGGGAACAGGTTTTTATAAAAAAAAATTTATTCTACATAACTTGCATCTTACTGTCATTTGTGTCAACTCCGTCAGACACACTAAAAAGCATGCTATTTTAATTTGATTCATCCAACAAGTGTGAAGTCTTTAGTTATATTGTTTAGTAATTAAATTCTATATTTTTCCATCTTAACCGTGTGTTGTACACTGGAGCCATTTTTTCCCCCCTCAGTTGAAGATGCCTCTATAAACTAAACTATAATGCCAAAATTGATCCCACAATTTTAACAGAAATTATAATAATGGGAATGACGGAGTTGACAAGTTGAAGCTGTGAACGCAGAGACTTATACATTGTTTGTTTAAAATATGAAAAATATCAAACGTACCAGCCCACGTGTCCTACTGTTGCATCCACCATGAGCAGGAAGTGTGAAAGGGGTACTCGGAGTTCAAGCTGATCAGGACATTTTCTGATTTATTCAGGATAACACAAAAATCTGACGGAGTTGATGCAAAGTGAGGACACAACTTTGATAGGCAGTTTTTTATGGAAAATATCATTTAAAGTTTTCTTAATGTATTGTTTGATAGCTTACAGATCCCTACCTTTCATTTAATATTTATATTTATGAATTTGTTGCATTTTTAAACACTTTGTTTGGCAGTTTAACATTGTGACCTCTTGCTGAGGACAGGTTAACTTACATGTGCTTCCAATACTGAGCATGCATTTAAAAATATTATAATGAAATTATTTTAAAATATAAGTAAAAAATGCCCTGCGTATACACATTTCCTTTAGATTGAACTTATCTCAAGAATCAGTGAATTATAAACTTCACATTTCTGCCTTTAAACCCTCCAAAAATTGACCCCATTGACTTCCATTGTAAGTGTCTCACTGGAACACACATTTGTGTAGTCGAAATTAATTTTGTGGTAATCAACATTATGATACAAATGCTGTTGATTGATCTTAACTTGTACTGAACCCGGAATATTCCTTTAACACAAATAAAACAATAGGCCAATACTAATACTGATACTTTGCCACTAATTCACCTCATGTGTGCCATCAGATCACAGTTTTACTCAGGAATTATGTTTTATTATGTACAAAGAGGTAAAAAATGCTACTTTATTGTTCTAACTACAAAAAATGTCAACAAACAACAAATAACTTGTTAAAAACAAGTTAAATTGACAGGCAAAACCAGTTGAAAAGCACAACTTTAAAGTGTTTTACAGTAACTCATTTCACTGTAAATCACTGTGATTTTACCTCTGAACTCTCCAGAAACTGTAAAACATCCGGGTCTTTGAGCAGCGCAGGATGTTTGACCGTCCGCATCAGATACCTGTGACACACAAACACGAGTCATTAAACAGATGAATCTAAAGTGTTTTCAGCGTGCATTAATGATCTCTGCGTGTCTGTTAAGAGCCACAGTCTTCAGGATTCAGTTCTTTAACAGATGAAGTCTGAACGCTGATGGCAGGAAACACGTCCAAACCGTTGACCTTCACGTCAGTCAATGTGCTGATAAAAAGGGCACAGAAATGCCAGGGCCTCACTTAACTTTAATTTTTATTCGATTCATCAGTTTGTGCAAAACCAGCAGTACAGCGGCGTACAGAACGGCAGACGTGTCAAACCAGAGATCGGCGCTAACGCTGTGGAGAAAACCAGCGGCGCTGACAGCAGCTCTCTCTCCTGAGCTCAACCATCATCATTTATTTAATATTTGTTGTTTAACCTTTTAACCACAAAAGACCAGAACACGAGTGATCTTTACACACCAGCTCATTTCATGTTTAATAAATAAAAACAACATTCAGCCCAACAGAGAGGAGAGACAGAACAGAACGCTGTTCTTTCTATGAAAATGTCCTTTAAAGAACGACAGATATTCACACAGTGTTACATTAAGACTAAACTGAAATAACACAGAGGTGAGCAATGCCATTTAAAGGAATATCTGAGGTTAAATCCAAGTCAAGCTCTATGAATCTTAGTCAGGGTAGATACTGTTTTTAAAGTTGACATGGAATCAAAAATGGACCCTATTTATTTTATTAATGCATGTACTGGTCTTATTGTGAACGATTCATCCATGCAGTTTTGATTATTTTATCATTTTTTTCCCTTTTCTCCCAATTTGGAATGCACAATTCCCACTACTTAGTTGGTCCTCATGGTGGCGCAGTTACTCACCTCAATCCGGGTGGCGGAGGACAAGTCTCAGTTGCCTCCGCTTCTGAGACGGTCAATCCGCGCATCTTATCACGTGACTCATTGTGCATGACATCGCGGAGACTCACAGCATGTGGAGGCTCATGCTACTCTCCGCAATCCACACACAATTTACCACACGCCCCATTGAGAGCGAGAACCACTAATCGTGACCACGAGGAGGTTACCCCATGTGACTCTACCCTCCCTAGCAACCGGGCCAATTTGGTTGCTTAGGAGACCTGGCTGGAGTCACTCAGCACACCCTGGATTCAAACTCATGACTCCAGGTGTGATAATCAGCGTCAATACTCGCTGAGATACCCAGGCCCCGGCCTTGTAATCTTTAATCAAAATGTCATAACTTGTTCTTCCGGTGATATGACTGACTCTGATGATGTATGTAAGTGCTCATCAGTTTTAACTCCGCCCCATCAAGAGTCCTTCATGTAAGTACTGCATTAGCTGCTCTGAAGCCAGGTTTAAAGAAGAGTTGTTTCCCTAACAAAACCCTGTTCCCTACCCCATACTACCTTGGTTACCGGCCCGCTGGCTTCAATTCACATTTTGAAGAAGGAGAAACTGCGAATTCACGGTAGTGTTCGAGGCATTTCATGCGTGAATGCTTCCAGAGGTGATCGCTTCAGAGTGGAGAAAGT
Source organism: Myxocyprinus asiaticus (assembly GCF_019703515.2). Taxonomy (NCBI): domain Eukaryota; kingdom Metazoa; phylum Chordata; class Actinopteri; order Cypriniformes; family Catostomidae; genus Myxocyprinus; species Myxocyprinus asiaticus. Next base: position 43,931,914 of record NC_059376.1, read on the forward strand.
GGCAGGAGTTTATTAATATTTTTAATGCATGCATCTTTTGGAGGTTTCTTGGCATGCACAGCATGATTAAGTGTTCTTTTTTCCCTTAAATTTAGTGTATTGTGATTTAAAGCGTTGTAATGTTTACTTATTTATTGGCATCTTAACAATAAAAAAACAAAGCAACAATACAAAAATAGAAAAGAGATATGCAGGAGAGGTTAGAAACCCTTATGGGCTGGGGCCTGGGTAGCTCAGTGGTAAAAAAAAAATACGCTGGCTACCACCCCTGGAGTTCGCTAGTTCGCTAGTTCGAATCCCAGGGTGTGCTGAGTGACGCCAGCCAGGTCTCCTAAGCAACCAAATTGGCCCAGAGTCACATGGGGTAACCTCCTCGTGGTTGCTATAATGTGGTTTGTTCTCGGTGGGGCGTGTGGTGAGTTGTGCGTAGAAAATGTTTCAGCTGTTTAAAACAGATTTTTTTGTTAACAGTCAACCCATCTTTTGGCACGAGTTGAAATTATATTCTATGGTAACTGACAGCACGTCACAAACGCAGAACATACAGCTGAACTTGTATTAAACCTGGTAATGTGCCAGGGTGGTCGACTAATGACTGACTAGTCGATTAGTGGGTCGACTACTAACATTCCTATTATTAGTGGTGATGGTTTTAATGGGAGACACATTTCTTTAAATTAATAGTATAATTAATAGTATATACCTGAACATAACGGAGCCTAATCATACATTTTTATCCTTAACACCAACAATTCGACAAGTCGTTTAAACAACCAACTGACTAGTCGATTATGAAAATGGTTAGATTTGCACAATCCAATTAAACCGGAAACATTCCTTTCACTTCAGGTGTAAACTCATTGGATTTGTTCTTTTGAATACCTTTCCAAAGCAGATCTTCTTTTCTCTACAAACTCTACAGATGACAAATCCTCTTTTCCAACTTTGACCTTCGTCATTCCTGAAAGAGACGAAACAGACATGAATATATACACACAAGAGTATAAACACAATACTCACACATGAGCCAAAACATGCTCACAGAGACAGCTATATCTGACACCGACACATCTGATTTCTGCAAAACATTTATTTCAGGACAGAACATTTTCATGCAAAAAATCTTACCCACAATGCTTTTCTCTGGCGCAGGGGGAACAATGTATCCGACGTGCATGTACTTTGAGGCTAATTTACTGTGTAAACCCAGAAAATCACTGAATCTCCTCTTGACTGAGAACTCATCTCTGCTGAAGATGGAGTGGCTGCTCTGTAGAGTCACACAATGAATATACCAGTGACACGTGCCCTAATGTGAACAGCTGTAAATTTAATGGCATTTATAAGCAATTTACAGAAGTTTTCTCACCTTGGTCGTCACTTTATAGACCATGTACGCATTCATGCCATCACCTAAACATAACAAACAAATAATAAATACACAGATGAGTTTGGAGTTGGACATTTTTTTTTATTTTCATGTATTAACCTCGTGTGAAACCGCGTCAACATGTGTGGATGTTGTATTTTGGCTTCGCTATATGCAATGCATAATTTAAATGAATTTAAACTGACTGAATATTGTTCACAAGACTCTACACTGTCATGTACGGGTTAAACTTCTGGCGTACTGAGTCATGTGACACAACAGCATGACGTGGATTTCCGTGAAGCACTCCTACGGGCGCAGCGCCAACAAAAGTGCCTCTGTTAAGAATCCTCGTTATGTTTTTTTATTGAAACCTGTTTGGTTGTAAAGAGTAGAGTCTCTAGTTTCGTTTGATATGCTACTTTAAATAATCCATTCATTTTTCACGCGTCAGCGCACTGTGATGTCCACATATGTGGAAAATGGGACTTTATTCCCTCAAAAGTTGAAAAAACGTGTTCAACATGAACACATCTGTGAGTCATTTCACTTCATTTTAATATAAATGTTGTTATATTTAATTTTTTTATCACTGTACAATACGGTTCTATTCATTAACATTAGTAAATGCATCCAGCCAGGTCTCCTAAGCAACCAAATTGGCCCGGTTGCTAGGGAGGGTAGAGTCACATGGGGTAACCTCCTCGTGGTCGTGATTAATGGTTCTCGCTCTCAATGGGGCGTGTGGTAAGTTGTGTGTGGATCGTGGAGAGTAGCATGAGCCTCCACATGCTGCGAGTCTCCGCGGTGTCATGCACAACGAGTCACGTGATAAGATGCGCGGATTGACGGTCTCAGACGCGGAGGCAACTGAGATTCGTCCTCCACCACCCGGATTGAGGTGAGTAACTGCACCACCACGATGACCTACTAAGTAGTGGGAATTGGGCATTCCAAATTGGGGAGAAAAGGGAATTAAAAAAAAAAAAACATTCGTAAATTCCTATATATTTACTGTGCATTATCACATTGAGAATAAATGTATTCATGCAAAGACCAGTGCAGACAGACAGCACACTGGAGGTTAAGTCATTCACTAAATAGGGAGCAAGGGAGCATCCTATAGCTCTGTATGCAGTTAAGTGCATTCACTCCTAAAATCTGATCAAAAGTTCAGTTTCAGGCTGCAGATGATGTTTGGATCACTCAACATGTTTGACAGACATGTGACAATGATAATCAGTACATAGATTCAGAATTTATAATGTATCATTTTATTTTAACATGATTGACAGTGATTGGATGATGCTGGACATTACTTTAAATCTGAATTAATTATTCAGCTTTATAGAAAATCAGCTGTAATGTCTGTAAAACATGAATAATCAACACTCCTGGACACATAATAAACTATTTGATGAAAACAAATCTGACTTTCTATAGCTTGGTTTTATTTAAAATTTAATAACTTAGTCCCGCTGTCCACATATGTGGACATACATTTTTAGGAAAACTATTTGCTCTAGAATTATTTTGGCAAGTTTATTAGGAGCTACTAGTTACAAATCAAAAATGGAAATGAAAAATGCACACAGCAGTCACGCTCGGGTCTCAGGAGGTTAAAGGTCAACAGGAGATGGACAGGAGCCTCAAAAATATAAAGAAAAACAAACACACACTGAATCTTAAATCACAACAAACCTGGAGTCAGAAATTAACAGGTGCTCCGGGGAAACAAATGCTTCCAAAAGTGACAAAAATGTCCCCAAAACTCAGAATGAAATCTGATAAATTTCTTCATATACTATTCTAGACCAAGATATACATATAATTGCATAAAACATAAGATATAATTACACAGATAAAGAATTTATGTAAATAGTGTAAACTGGTTAAATTGAAGCATTTGACATAATTTATTTATACAAATAGAAAACATACAGTATGCCCTCATAGAGGTAAACAAATGCCCCCAAAAATCAAATCCAGGGGGCAAATATTCCCCCTTAATGGAAAAGTTCATTTCTGACACTGCAACAAACACTCACTGAATCCTAAATCGGAGTTAAATTGTGAGTCGTGTTGAATGTGGTTGTGATTTCTGCAGTCGGACTAAACAAACAGCCACATGTGATGAAGATGAACACAGATCAAACAAAACTGAAGGAAAAAAACGGTTTAAAAACGTGCATCTTCCCCAACACTGTGAGTTAATATGAAATACAACTGATCATTTCTAATAGTGTTTAACTCATCTGCTGCTTTTCACAGTCACTGGAATGTTGATAATGTCAATATTTTGGGGCAAAACGATTCAAAATAAAACATTCCTACTAAACAGGAACGCTCCCTAAAAGCTTTCGGAAACTTTTCTGCAGTAAAAATGGATTTGCACAGAGTCAGACAAAGTGCTGCTGATATTGATTGTAAAACCGTTTAATGATTACTTTTTTCTAACAGTGATTATGAAGATGTTATGAATGTAAAACAACACTGTGTGCTCTTACAAAGCTCCTAAATGTATTTATTTCATAGTGTTGCAGTTAAAAATGAAACAAAACGTTCCTCATGGAAGCGCAAACCAAATCCTCCATCTGATAACATTTGAAAGGATCTATTGATTTTACGACCGACACCAAGAGAACCAACAAACACTCGTCTCATGACGTAGAGCAGCTTCGTTTACTACAGAAGTTCAGATGAAATATTCTGATTATTGACTGTAACAGCATCTGATTCTTACCAACTTTCTCAGGGTCAGACACTGATATCTGGATGTCAAATGTGTCCCTGTTTTCTTCATCATCTTCATCCTACAGAGTATAATTGTCAGCGAGTTATTGGAATTGCAGTAAATGATTCTAAACAAATCTGCTTCTGTGAGAAATCCAACAGCCATGTCCCAGATATATGGATAAAACACTATTGCGTATTAGTTACACTGTAATTACATTGTAACTGTAATGTAATAACAGTTTTTAAGCAACAATTACGTTTAAAAGGCTAGTTTGTCAGGGAACGCCCTTCACCTCATCCGGCAATCGATCGAATATGCCCGAGTCCACTCTCGGGTTGATCATGATGGTGGGTGTGACTGGAGTGATGGCAGGCGATGGGCCGTCTGACAGGATTGGCTGGTGCTCTGGACTGTCCAGTGACACTTCTTCTGTGGCTTCTGCACAAATGTAAGAAATAAAAACACTTTTAACTACACCAGAGTGTTTCAGATCAATACACTGACATGAACGTTCTTCTACAAAGGATCTGGTTGCTCAGTGGTTGCTACTCGTTATTAACCGTTTCTTTAAATGACACACCAGCAAACAGGTCGTCCTGATCGTCATCTAATAAGATCTCCTCGTGTTTGGGTCCATTAGAGCTGCTGCTGATGTCTTCTGCTGGCAGGTGAGCAGGTTCTGGAGATGTTGGACTGGCCTTTTCAGAGCAAAATAGAGAAAACAAACATTACTCTTTATTCTCTCAGTTTTAGGCATAAACTTAAATGTCAGTTTATTCTGTGCCAGCAAATAACCACTGTACAGGAGGCACATTCAAGGCAAACTAAACGAATAAACCTACAGTTTATAACACACTATCCTCTATTCACCACAAACAGATCACAGTAATTAATCGGACAGACAATAATTGGGTTTCTTTGTGCAGTTTAATTTAAAACTTTTCCACAACAACCTGAGAACATTTTATTCTGCACAGTTAATGAGGTCATTTTACTTAACAAATGTGATAAAACATCCCAGATAGGAAACATGAGTAAAGCTGTTTCCAGTTCTGCACCTTCGACATTCTAGCCCCGTTCACACCTGCAAACAGGTAAATGACAGGAAAAGCGTTGGGCGTCTACTGTTCAATACTCCACATGTGCTGTTCACACATACCATCAGTATGGAAATGTATAGGTAATGATACAACTTCTCGTTAGGGGAAATTGCCAGAGCAAAATTTACCAGTGTTTTCAAAAAGGTCGTGTTCACACACGACCTCTAACCTGAAATTTGCCGGTAATTTTCTGGAAACGGCTGTATGTGTGACAGATTCTGGAATAAACAGGTGAGTTTTAATAATGATATTTTGCTCTGAGGTCACATCCAACTTTTACCTTTCATTTACACTAGAAAAACGAATACACACAGATAGAAATAAATAAATAAAACTTTCTGGAATATAATATTTTCTTCAGTGAATGATATTGGTCTTTCACAATGAAATCTCTCAAGAGACTTGTATTATATTTAATATGCAGCCAACAGAGAAGTTGAAGGAATATTACAAGTTAATCTCAATCATCAGTATTTGTGGCATAATGTTGATTACCACATCATTTCGACTCATCCCTCCTTTTCTTTAAAAAAAGCACAAATGTGTGTTCCAGTGAGACACTTACAATGGAAGTCAATGGGGTCAATCTGTAAACATTAAAATACTCACTGTTTCAAAAGTATAGACACAAGACATAAACAATATGTGTGTTAACATGATTTTACTGTGATTAAATCACTTACTAACCACATCTGTGGAAAGATATAGACAATTTTACTACTTGGTTGCGATGACGACGTAACACACCAGTAAAAACAATGATTTAAACAACTTTACAGCTCAAATAACACACAAGTTTTAACAGGAGAATTAATGTAAGTGCTTTTATAAAATTATAATCTTCACATTTCTGTCTTTAAACCCTCCAAAAATTGACCCCATTGACTTCCATTGTAAGTGTCTCACTGGAACACACATTTGTGCTTTTTTTTTAAAGAAAAGGAGGGACGAGTCAAAAATAATTTTTGTGGAAATCAACATTATGACACAAATGCTGTCGATTGAGCTGAACTTGTATTGACCCCTGGATATTCCTATAATTGCCCGTTGTGGATGAAGATCTTTTTAACAACTATGTATAATTACTACATATACTGTACATGCACGACTAATCCAGATACAGTGAAAAAATAAAATTTCTCAGTTGTTTCTTCACTGAATTATTGTTAGATATGATGCATTAATATAGATTTGATGCTGTGGGGTTTTGACTCAGAAGCAGATCTGTAAATAAAATTATACTTAACTGTTAATTAACTGTATGCTTGTTATGATTTCTATGCTGATCAATCCACCACACAGGAAACACTTCTGACCCGGAACGAAAAAATACAGCTTTTGCTCAGAACAAACCCGAAATGAAAAACATTTCATTTTTAGTCCCTGGTTTAAAGACAGAAATGTGAAGCTTATAATTTTATAAAAGCACTTTCATTCATTCTTCTGTTAAAACTAGTGTATTATTTCAGCTGTAAAGTTGTTTAAATCATCGTTTACCAGATTTACAATGTTACGTTGTCATGGCAACTAAGTTGTAAAATTTTCTATAACGTTACACAGATGCATTTAGTTAGTGATTTAATCACAGTAAAATCATGTTAATACACATATTGTTTATGTCTTGTGTCTATACTTTTGAAACAGTGAGTATTTTAATGTTTACAGATTGACCCCATTGACTTTCATTGTAAGTGTCTCACTGAAACACACATTTGTGCTTTTTTTATTTATTAATTTTTGTGGTAGTCAACATTATGCCCCGAATGCTGTCGACTGAGCTTAACTTGTCCTTCCATGACAAACTTCAGCAGATAATGAAGTCATTTAAGTTAAAGTTTTACACACATACACACAGAGGCAGCAGGTGAACAGACAACTGATTCTTCTGTCATAAACGTGTTTCACTCACAAGAGAAGCTCATGACCAGAAACACAGGAAGAGTGAACAGGACAGTTAAAGGTCTTCCTGTTGTCCGTCTCTGTTTAAAATCTGCTGATCAGGTTTAAATTAACTAAAGATCACATGACCACATCTGTCAATGCATTACTGTGAGCTTCAGCCAGATGTACAACAAAAGTCATATTTTCACATTAATTTCTACTCTAGTGAATCTTAATAAAAAATAATATTCATGTGATCGCTGTCAGCAAAGTATTTTTGCATTAAAACAGGCTGCTAAAACATGACTTTAAATACATGCTGTTTTTAAATTTGCACATGATAAAGATCTGTCGACGTGACAGCGTGAACATTGAGTGTCTGCGCTCTTGTGACGCAGTGTTGATGTTCAGCGGGGCGCCCGAGCTGCGCATGCGCGTTCAGCCCTCTACTCGCTCATGGAATTCAATGAAATATGTCAGAAAAAGATAAACAGGCATAGATGATGTTTCACTAAACATGAACATGAAAATATAAAGAAACCTTATGAGCAGAAGTTCATGTAAATCACCACATCACGTTTGAGTCATTCTATGCACTTGAAAACGAATTATCTCACCTGCATCTCGCTCACGGTGCTGATGAATAGATCCTCATCATCCTCCAGCTCTGTGAAGCCCGTCTGAGCAGCATCTTGCAGCGGTGGAGATTCTCTGTCCTCCTCCATCTTCAACAATAACAGACCAAAAAACTCACAGACTGACAATCAGCGTGTGATCGAGTGAGTCATGTGACTGATCTCATGACAGAAGTGCTTCATGCGGCTCATTCTCCGCCGTCACTGCGCAGGACGCGCATAAAAACGCTGCAGAAACGGGCTGCGGCTCAAAACCTAGTGAGCTGCCTAGGTAGACAGCATTTTGGGCATCACATTTGAGTGCACCATTTTTAGCCATCATAGGCGAGTGCAGCTGAGCACCTTGGACACAACAAAAGTCTTTTATTTGTCAGAAATTATGAGTTCATATCATGTCAGAATTACTGTGATTACAAGATGTCAACTCAGATTCTACTCCAAGTTGTTCCGATGATAGTCTTGTTCAATTAAATGGAAATAAACAACATATTGCATTCTAAAGCCACTTATTATGATATTGTCTTATCAATGCTTTACTCACCTGCCAGTGTACACTATGCTGTACATAGTGTAATGCATTTTAATTTTCAGAATTATTCGATTTATAATATACATAAAATTTACAATTGTTTAAATATAACTATAACTATTTAATCATTATATAGTATTGTTATTTGAGGGTCTTTTTCAGCAAAGTTTTATCTATGTGATTAATTACAATTAATTTGATTAATTAAATGGCATATTATGTAATCAAATATTAATCGATTGACAGCACTAATGCTTACATAATAAAAACATGCTACATATTTGGGATCTACAGGCATGTGCAAAATTTTGCGCATCATAAGCATGTTACTATGATGCCGAGGTAGGCAGCTTGCTAGTTTTTGAAACACGGCCACCGACTCAGTTCAAGTGTGACTGAAATCTTTAGTGTTGACTGTTAGAAGTGTTTATAGAAATATTTGTGTATTATATTTGGGGGGTCATTTATTTATTCATTCTTTCAATAATTTACATTTTAGTTGATACTGTAATTTTGTGTATGAACTAAAAAAGTGAATGAATGAATAAATTCAAACAGACTCAAACACACAAGGCTGGATCCATCAGCTCAGAGGTTCTGCAGAACTTCAGTCTAGAAACTGAACATCAGGTGTGTCGTCAGAGGAAAACTGACTGACACCCTCAACAGAACCCGCTGAGAACCAGGCAGCTTCTCATACACGTCACTACAAATAAATGACACAGTTATGTGTTAATACTTAACGGAACATATATCTGCCTCTGTTGCGTAAAGAACATTCTGAATACATCTGTGTCGTCTAAAACGGTGTCAAAACTCACTTATAAAAAGATGATAAAAATGCGAGGCATTCTCTAATGTAACACTCCATCTAAGTCTGAACCACATGAGAACTCTCAAGAGCTTCCTTAAGGACAATTTTTACTCGAGCACAACAGAATTACAAACAGCCGTGAGCCGTGACAGACGCTTCATGTCTGGCCGCCTGTAATGAGCTGCTATTTACAACAAATAAGGTGGACGGAGGAACAACAGTACAAAATGATGCTGCAGCCCTCCAGAGGCATAGATGGGCCCTCCACAGGCGGCACGGGACCCCGAACACCCCCCCGCTGGAGACACACACATGCTTTAATGGGAGAAACCCAGAGATCAATGAAACAGGTTAAAGGAGCCATTGCGTTCCAATGAATAACTGCCAGAGAGACCAGACAAAAGCGCTGCCATCAAACGCTGAAAAGAGGGGGGTTGGAAACATTCTTTAGACATGGAAACGAGGATCAATGTTTGATAAATATGAAGCAGCAGAACTCTGACAAACCAACTGATCACAGATGAGCAGATACAGCGCCTCGTTTAATGTTTGCCTCGTTAGTGAGTCAGTCATTCCTTTTATAACAAATGCATTGTTTTGGGGTGAAATAATATTGTAATATGCTTCAAAGTGAAATTAAACATGCGCTTAATTTATTTCCTCATGAAAATGTATAGTTAAATATCTCATCCCTGTTGGTGGGGAACATGAACTCAAAGCAACAATACAATCATTCTTGTTCACAATGTCTTTTAGAGAATTCTTCAGTGATTCCTGTGGGCAACAGAAAAACACTGGGAGGCAAAAATGACAT
>NC_059376.1:43946792-43956792 GCF_019703515.2 Myxocyprinus asiaticus
TGCGTGATGTATTTTTCCTTTTCTTTGTGTATAATTTGGTTAGGCCGAATGTTTGTGAGTGTGCAGTTATCCTGACACTGGCCGATCTCCTCAGGTGTGACTTCAGTCAGTCTCAGGACAAGCTGGCATAGGGGACTCCTCACTAAACTCAGCTCTTGGTACTTAAGGGCTTTATAATGCTATGTGTTGAGGTCACTTGTTTTTTAGGTGTTTCCAGAATTTGATGGCTCTTTTTTGAATGTTCAAAAAGAGAGGGTATTGGCCTAATTCTGCCCTGCATCCATTATTTGGGGCTTTAATTTGGACATAAATGATTATTTTACAAAATTCCACATGCAGAGTTTCAATGGGATGTTTTTCCCAATTTAAATAGTCAGATTTTACAGGTGGACCTCACACCTCACTGCCATATAATGCAATTGGTTCGATGACTGATTTGAATATTTTGAGCCAGATCCTAATTGGAATATAAATTTTAATACATTTTTTAATGGCATAAAACGGCCTTTGTGCTTTCTCTTTGAGTTCATTCACAGCCAAAGCAAAATTACCTGTAGAACTGATTTTTAAGCCGAGGTAAGTGTATGTTTTTGTGATTTCAATGTTTCTGATTGATTGTTAGTCCCTGAGATCTGGATCAATTTTGGAAGACCATGACGTTTGTTTTTTGATGGCTGACTGTCAGTGCGCAGGTCTGACAGTAACTCTCCAGTAATGCCAGGCTCTGTTGCAGCCCCTCTTTAGTGGCCGATCTGCGTAGAGGAGACACTTTATCTCGATTTCATGTAGAGTGAGACCTTGAACAGGAGATTGTTCAATAATTGTGCCAACTGATTGATATATATGTTGAATAGGGTGGGGCTTAAACTGCATCCCTGTCTCACTGCTCACCGCTGAAGGAAACAACTGGTTCTTTTGTTGCCAATTTTAACAGCACATTGACTGGCTGTGTTCATTGATTTGATGACATCATAAGCTTTTCCCCCTACACCACTGTCAGTGAGTTTAAAGTATAATCCTTCATGCCAGATTGAATCAAACACTTTTTTTTAAAATCTACAAAACAAGAAATATTTGGCTTTTATTTTGATGTACATATTTATCAATTAGTGTCTGTAGGGTGAAAATGTGATCAGATGTGCGATAATTTGAGAGAAATCCAATTTGACAATAATCAAGGCATTGTGCTTCATAAAGAAGTCTAAAAGTCTGGTGTTTTAAATACTGCAGAAAACTTTCCCCAGATTACTGTTCACACAGATGCCTCAGTAGTTGTTAGGGTCTAATTTATCACCACTCTTATAAATGGGGCTGATGAGTCCTTGATTCCAGATCTCAGGGAAATAACCCACACTCAGCACATCATTGAACAGTTTTAGAGTAGCCAGTTTGAAGTTGTGGTTCATGTGTTTCAGCATCTCATTGAGAATGCCGTCTACACCACATGCTGGACTCTAGGACACCAATTTTTTCTTCCAATTCTTTCATTGTGATTTGAAAATCTAATGGGTTTTGCTATTCTTTAATGGATTTTTCCATCTCTTGTAATTTTTTAATACTGTCACTGTGATCATGATTTTGGGTAGTGCTATATAGATCTTGGAAATGATTTTTCCACAGCTCTCCATCTTGTATTGCCAATTCTTCATTTGATTTATATAGTGATTTCCATTTATCCCGGAATTTGTTTGAGTTTACTAATTCTTCAATTTCTTGAAGCTGGCTCTGTAAAAACTGTTCTTCTTTTCTTCTGAGTGTGGATTTATATTGTTTTAGTGTCTCACAGTAACGGAGGGGTAGGCCTTGATTGTCTGGTTGTCTGTGTTTTTGGTTGGATAATTTTCGGAGGTTCATCCTCAGAGTCTTACAGTCTGAATCAAACCATTTGTCTGTGTCTGATTTCTTTATTCTAAGTTTAATTAGTGCCAAATTGCTCCTTTGTGCTATTTTGTAGAAAATGGATCTTTTACTGCCTGATTTACAGCATCTTCATTTTTAGTGTATTTCTGTATTTGGAAAGAAAGTACGAGAGATTGTATTTCTGTAAGTGTAATTGCATTTGTGTAGTCATTTATACTGTTATCCATCCATTTAAATGATAGCATTCTGCTCATTGTGTGTGGTGTTCTGATTGTTGTTTTGGTTGTTGATTCAGACTGTTTGACATACAAGTTCATTCGGCTGTGATCTGAGAAAGCTGTTAATGGTTTGACTGTGAATGCTCTCAAAGAAGAAAGGTCCAAATCTGTTATTGCATAGTCTACCATGTTGCTACCAAGAGCTGAGCTGTAGGTGAATCATCCAAAAGAGTCTCCCCTTAGCCTTCCATTGACGATGTACAGACCCAGACTCTGACACAGCTGTAGCAGCTGCTTTCCATGGGCGTTTGTTGCTTTGTCATTGTTCTGTCTAGGGGTATAAGATGGAAAAATAACATTATTTCCAGTAATGAATCGGTCACCGTATGTGTCTGTGAAATCTAATTCTACACTAGTTCTACAGTTCAGATCACCCAGAATCAGCACATTTCCCTGGGCCTGGAATGACTGATTTCTCTCTCTATGATAGGAAGGTTTCTTCCTGGAAATAGGGTGACTCGAGGGGGAATATAGATTGCACACAGAAAGACAGATTTTGATGTTGACATTATGCCTTTTTTAATTTTTAGCCATAAATGGAATTGTTCTGTTTTTATTAATTATATGGCACAGGATAGTTCAGATTTAATCCAGATTAACATCATACCCTGTTTAACTGATTTGAGTTTTATTGATGGTAACACTATTTCTTTGTACCCTGGGGGACAACCAATGGGCTCATCATCTCTACTCCAAGTTTCTTGTAAAATAATGACTACTTGTTCTTGAAATTCTCTGATGAAATCAGAGTTTCGACTCTTTAAGCCAAAAGATGAGGAGCTCAGACCTTTTATATTCCACATAGAAATGCAAAAGGATTTTATCTAAAGACAGTCTGTTGGATTTGTTTGCCATTTTTAGAAAAGAGAAAGACATAAAAGACCAAAAACAATGCAGAAACAATGATTTGTGAAAATATTATTATTTAAGATGTTAGAATATCCTTTAAATTTTGGAAGGACTGTTCTTACACTGAGTTTGTGATTTTTTTTCCCTAATTTCTTACCACTGCCCAGTGTGGGACAGTGAGCGTGAGTAGATGATGCTCAGCATGTGTTGGATGTCCTGAAGTTCAGTGTTGGCTCGGTTTGCTTCTCCACTGAGGGCCTGGGCATAGCTCAGTTTACATGGCTGGGGTGTGGTGTGCTACGGAGGGGGGTCCAGTGCTGTGGGGTACCCTGCAGGTGCTGGGTGTTTGGGGATTTCGTAGGGCATTTTCTGACCGCGTGGCTCCTCTCTGGGTGCTGTAGCTCTGAGTGTGGCTCTAGATGTGCTGTTGGATGGGGCATTGTTCTCAGACATGCGTCTCGTTGGATTTCCTGGGCTTGGGTTTGTTCTGCTCCAACGGGGGCTTGTCTGGTTGTTCCGATTTAGAGCAACATCTTTCATTCTTTTTGTAGCACATGTACAATATTTCTGTATAAATGAACATGATCATACAGACAGCTTGTGTCCAGGACCGTGTGGTGGGCCAGGTGGACATTAGGCAGTAGGGCGCAGTGTCTTGAGACGCTGGCATATCTCTCTCTCAAATTCAAATTGCTTTATTGGCATGACATACAGTAAGTACACATTGCCAAAGCATTACAAGAAAAACAAATAAGTGAATACAGTAAAATGAACTCTCTCTCTCTCGCTCTCTCTATCTCTCCCCCCTGATGAAAACAAAAACAGCCTAAACTAGTTTTCTGGTTTTAGCTTGTCCCTAAGTGTGGTCAGGCTGATCTGTTGGCTGGTTTTAGACAGTTTTGGGTCACTTTTCTATGGAAGCCTGTTTCCGCCATATAAAAAAGAAAGTCCAGCTACCCGCAGCATGGCACTTCTCGACCGGTGTGCAAACAGCTTTGACTTAGTGTTAGGGCTGTAACTTGTTTGTAACAAATTAATCGCACAGTTTTCTGTAATCATAAATATAATTACTTCATACTTTGTCTTAAAGAACTTGCAAGAATTATGTTCATGTTAAAATGTCTGTTTCTTAACCAGACACATTTTTACAGGTATTCATCTTTGATACAAGTACATGTATTGTAAGGGAAGAGCACTTCCCACCCTTAGCTTCTATTACCAGAACTATTGTAAATGACATTGTTCCTACTCCTGCAACCTCTGAGAAAAAGAGCTATGCGGAAGCCGCCAAAGGAACTACCATATTAGGAGCCACTGAAGAGCCTCAGCCGCTGCCAGAGGAAACGACATGCAGTGTTGCAGCACCAGATGAAGAGATCAACAAACTCATCATGCAGCTGAAGGAACTGGCTGGGAAGTGAAGCACCTAATGCATTTATGTTAGACAGCAATGCTTATGTTAGAAAGACTATATATACTGTGTGAAACTTTGCATTAATCGCTCTTCTCCCAAGGAAGGTGGCTCACACCAGCAGTTGAGACATCGGGAAAGCTTATTCTTTTGATTAGCATTACTTTGATTGAATTGATATATACTTGTATTGTTGTAAGAATTCTTAATAAAGAAACCTTTATTTTTATTTGAAACAACTCTCTTGTATCGTTCTTCATCAAGGACTCGCTATCTTCAGAGAATAAGGTAAGCTATTGTTCTTCGGATATCACCTAAGAACTATCTGACTGTATATTGAATAGCAGTTAATACAAATAGATCTAGTAAGTAAGAAGTCTGTAAGTACAAAGATTTGGTATTAGAGTTTACGCTGATCCAGCGGCAAAAACTGACTAGGCTAACTACCTACAGTATCTGGATCTGAGAGGAATATAGTGTCATGGGACAGATATAGCTGTATTCTAGCCAAACATCTCACATGGGGGCTCGTCCGGGATTTCTGTAAAAGAACCTAGGAATCCCTATTATACAGACCTACTTAATATATCTATCCATTCCTTTTCCAACCACCTAGAACTGAGTTAAATTTGTCAGAATTAGGGGACGCTCTAAGACAATATAAGAAAAACTCAAAACGAAAGCGCTATAAACGGAAACCCCGATTTATCTTAAGTAATATTACTAAAAATTCTGAAAGAGATACCGAATTCCAAAGAAACATGCAATGTCTCAAGGGTTAACAGGTCCAAATCATAAAATAGTATTTTGTGATAAAATAACTTGGAACACTCTTGTTAAAGATTTACCACCAGACTCTATTAGGAACAATAGACTAAAAGGAAACAACTCTTGGTACATATTAACACCTCAAAATCCCAACAGAAGAATAAAAGCAAGTATATATATTTACCAATATCTTCTTGCAGAAAACATAAAGGAAAGCCAACTCTCTATTCATAGTATTGGACTATTACAGCCAGTTTTAGTACAAGGATATAGGAACTTCGTGAACGAGGTAGAACAAAGTGTAGTTACAAGTACCGGAGATACAGGACTATCTTTTGACGTAACAATGGCAGAATCTGCAGAGAACAACTCAAAGAGTCGTAGGAATTCTACCAACACAGAAAAAGAGCCCCAAGCAGGGGACTTAGAACAGGAACAAGTAATAGCTTTTCCTGCACACTTTAGTCCTCTGGCCTCACAAGAGCAAGCAGAAGAAGGAGCCCATGGAGGCCCAAGAGATGTATATCCAAGATTGGATAATAGACTAAGCGAAGAACGCTACAGTGGCATACTAGGGACAGACCTAGTAAAAGCAAACAAAGGGCCAGGGATATACCCACCTCCTTACCATTCTACCCCAAGACCTAATGAGGCAACAGGGGATGATAACGAATGGCAGGATTATGACCTAAGAGGAGACCTAGAACCAGGCCTACCTAAAAGAGGTAGAGTAAGACAAAAGAATGCCAGACCATTGTCAAAAGACAGAAGGTCAAGTAGTTGGCACACCCATCATAGGAGATGTGGAGAAAGGGCCTATGCAATAGATCCCAGATACAAAGTTTCAAAAGAAATGACTCCTAATGCTTTAGGGAGAACAATGATGGAAATCGCTGCAGGGCCTACAGCAAATGACATACTAGATATGCCAATTAATATGAAGGCCAAAATGGACTTATTAGGAGAACAGTTAGACATGGCACAACGGTGCATAGCAAAGATGATGACAAGCATTTCTGACTCAGAAAGTGATGGAGAGGACAGTGATGGTCCACCTCAGGGAAAACATGTGGACAGAATAAGAAATCGAATCCACAGAAAAAGCAGAACTGATTCTCCACCACAACAGAAAGAAAAAAGACATACGAGAAGTCGTTCTCGAAGCCAGTCACAACCCAGACAAAGGTCAAGGGTCAGGAGAGCCAGAACGCCTCCTAGAGAAATGGATTGTTATAGCAGCAAGCTAATGCAAACAGATTGGTATGAACCAGGAGATGGCGACAACGAATCTCCCAGAGTCAGGGTGTCAAAAGACATAGAAAAAACCCCATATCAAAAACCCAGAGATAAATCTCATAACAGAAATCAGGATAGGGATGAAGGAGGATATCCCTCAAGTGATCCTAGCTCAAATGATAGCAGTGATGATGAACGCCCAGGAAGGCGCAGGAAAAACAGTTCAGACTCTGATAACAGTAGTGACGAGGACACATCAAGAAGGAAGAGCAGAGCAGGTGGAAAAAGCCTGGATCTGACAATGGTAACCTTAGAACAGGAACCAAGAAGGAGAAGCGAAAGGATCGCCAAAAGACCTCATGAACCCACACCCACAGACGTAAACATAATGATGGGTATAAAATTCACAAAAGAAATGAAAGAGATGGAAAAAGCAAAAAGGGTTCTGGACACAGGGAATATGTTGAACATAAATCGTAACTCAATAGAGAACTACATCAAGTACCACACAGGCCTAGACTTCTCCCTGAATAACTTCGAAGTAATCTCAGAAGGAGTTCTGGGCAAAAATAAAGAAGATAAGAGAAAAGAAAGACTCCAAAAATGCAGAGCACTAGGATGTTATGGCTATGCCAGAGAACAAGTAGAAAAAGGCAAGTCCGGAGAGGAAATCCTAAAAAGAATGCAGGACCTAGCCTCAGACATACCAGGCCTAGAGGCCAAAATAAAATACCTAGGGGGAGAAACCTCATTAACAGACTTAACTAAAATCCTAGCCGCACATGATAGAAAAACAAAAGACATAGAGACACAAAAAAGTAAAAACCAAACAGAAAGAAAACCACCTAATCAAAAGCCTAAACAGGGCAAAAACCCAGGCTCAAATAAACAGCCAGGGCAAAGATACAAAGAACGCAATATCAGGGAATACCACTAAACAACCCCACAAAATCAGGCTAGCTATGATAGGCAAGGTGCTAGGCCTAAACAAAGGAACAATCAAAGCTATAATCAACAAAGAAACCAATCCAGGGGTCAAAATAGGAATCAGTCCGCCTATAACAAACCAGGACCAAATAATCAAGGTCGACAAAACCAGAGAGGCCCACCACAACAGCAGGGAAGTACCAGCTATATGTCAAAAGAAGAATGGGATAAACTCTCTGACAAACAAAAAGAGGATATTAGAAAAAAGAGGGAAGCTAAAAAAGGAGGAAACTCCAAAAACCAACCCAAAAAACAGGTCAGGGTAATTCAGAGTAATGAAGACTCAAGAAAATCAGGAGATAAAGAAAAATCCAAAAGGAAAAAGAGGAGAGACTCATCTGAAGAGGAAGAGGACAGAATCGTGGAAAAATTCGAGACTATGCTTTTACTGTCACAAAAGATTAAGCATAAGAGTTAAATTTATGGACTCCACTGGAGAAATGAGAAATATATGTAAACAATGTACTATAGATATCAAGCCAAGCATGGCAGACATTGCAGAAATCTCGCAAATAGGTGGAGGAGACTACAATCATCTATGGATGCTAACAGCAGAGATGATAGAAATGTGTAGAGCCCTAAAATGGGATTGGCGCCCATTGAAATGCATTGATTTATACAAAACTAGTGTAAGATACAGGACAACTAAGGACATAGTGACCATGTTTGTCGAAACAGGCAAATCAGAATGCCAACAAATTATAAATGGATTTAGATGCAAAGGCATGTACAATGGGGAAATACAAGAAATGTTTGTGTTTGAATTACCATTTACAAACGACGACTTCGATCTTGAGTTTCTTACAGGTGGTCCTGATACAGGATCCACAACAGAAGAACCAATGGCTGGAAACTCTGATCAACCCCAATTGGGTACAGAATGGCCAATTCTTTGCGATGAGCAAGGGGGAAGCCAGCAAACTGACCAAGAGAGTCAGAGACAGGAGTGAATTTGACTGGACACCAGTTAACCCAGATTGGTACAACCAAGTACTTAGTAGCTTAGGCACACACCTTAAGAAGGGTGGATGGGAAACTAAAGCTGAAAGAAGCTGTGTAGATATATACCTACTGAAACCTTTGGAGACAATGGTATTCAGACTCTATCTAATAGAAAAAGATTTTATCATACCAACCACTTATGTGCTTGACTTGCTTAACTTACCAGCAACACCTGTAAAACAGGTTAGACCTAAGAAACAAGGAGTAAAGACCGTGGATCGCTAACCCCACTGGGGAAATAGAACCAGAACCTGTTGCAGAAACAGGAAAAATGCCAAGAGGGGATGTAAGGGAAGAGCACTTCCCACCCTTAGCTTCTATTACCAGAACTATTGTAAATGACATTGTTCCTACTCCTGCAACCTCTGAGAAAAAGAGCTATGCGGAAGCCGCCAAAGGAACTACCATATTAGGAGCCACTGAAGAGCCTCAGCCGCTGCCAGAGGAACCGACATGCAGTGTTGCAGCACCAGATGAAGAGATCAACGAACTCATCATGCAGCTGAAGGAACTGGCTGGGAAGTGAAGCACCTAATGCATTTATGTTAGACAGCAATGCTTATGTTAGAAAGACTATATATACTGTGTGTAACTTTGCATTAATCGCTCTTCTCCCAAGGAAGGTGGCTTACACCAGCAGTTGAGACATCGGGAAAGCTTATTCTTTTGATTAGCATTACTTTGATTGAATTGATATATACTTGTATTGTTGTAAGAATTCTTAATAAAGAAACCTTTATTTTTATTTGAAACAACTCTCTTGTATCGTTCTTCATCAAGGACTCGCTATCTTCAGAGAATAAGGTAAGCTATTGTTCTTCGGATATCACCTAAGAACTATCTGACTGTATATTGAATAGCAGTTAATACAAATAGATCTAGTAAGTAAGAAGTCTGTAAGTACAAAGATTTGGTATTAGAGTTTACGCTGATCCAGCGGCAAAAACTGACTAGGCTAACTACCTACAGTATCTGGATCTGAGAGGAATATAGTGTCATGGGACAGATATAGCTGTATTCTAGCCAAACATCTCACAGTATACATGTTATAAAATCGGTGGACATGTTACAATTGAAAGTTGCGCGAAATCTTCTGGTGTTTTCCAATGGATTTGTTTATAAGTATGATCAACTGGGTAGATTAAATTCATATCAAGCTTTATTGGTAAGAGAAACTTAAGTGTGCATTGCCAATGCATTATTAGACATACAGATATAAAACATATTTAATGCTGAGGTTTAAAATCTCAAAACTGTTATTTGCTCTGGCTGCCGTTTAGTCTCTATCGAACACACACTGCATCTCTCGGGCAGTTTTGCTTTTGACACTTGTTCAGATGAAAGTAAGTGAGAGTTTTCGGGCAATGAAAGAGACACAGCAGCTTGCCCATATCTCTCGCACGCCTGGTTCACTGCTTGCGGATGCAGTCTCCATTCTCCATTCAGTAAATCTGCTCTCGTGTTTATAATGTCCAGGACATGTGTCACTCACACTGCTCCACACAATCAGTTTCTATGTTAGGATGTGCAGTAGAGCGTGCACCTCCTGAAAATAATATATGCTAATTTTAGCCACATGAATTAGGAAAAAACATTTGTAAAGTTTCAA